>NC_056744.1:862761312-862763812 GCF_019279795.1 Protopterus annectens
CGGTTAAACAAGGTTAAACTATTTATGGCTCCGTAAAAGTCTGCTCTTCATTGTTTCCCTTAGAACTGCTCTACTTGTAATCTAAACAGTCTATTCTCTATCTGTAAAGCTCAGCACTTGTTCCTAAAGCATTTTTTAGTCAGGTAAAGCACTTCTATATTATACAAAGTACTTCACTAGCTTAAAACCCCCTTGAGTACCCACTTCCCTATAGGTCCTTTCTGACTCAGTTACACAGCAAACTTTTTCATTTCTTCTAGCATGTCAAAGGGTCAGTTGCTAGCGTCCTCTTCTGCTCAGCTGGTGAATCTTGAGGCAATGTTACAATTGCCTCATGTACACAGACAACCCTCTCCTCCTCCCACAAAACACAAATACATGCGAGAGATGCAACTATATAGCCAAACTGGAGTCTGAGCTCTCTCACCTCAGGACTGGCAAAACCAGACAGGAGGAGAAGGTAACCACACACACCATAAACCCAGTCTCACATAGAACTATCACAACTACAAATCAAACACATAAACACACAAAGACATACTCGGAGGCACTGATCAAAAATCTACCAAAACAGCAGAGGCCTCCAAAGCAGACACCCAAACAACTGCCACCTCATGACATAACAAAAGCAACACATAGATCACAAAGTCAGTTTGCAAATCAGTCACAGCCCTTAAGGCCAAACACAATGCCAGACACATTTGTCATAGGTGACTCCATAGTCAGACACACTGACGTCCCACTCACCAGACTGAACAAGGAGAGGGTCACAGTAAGCTGCCTGTCGGGCGCTAGAATCCGCCACATAACACAAGCACTCAGGTCACTCCACAGCAAGTACAAGTATGACTCAGTCATTGCCCACGCCGGTGTGAATGACCTGAGACGACTCCTCCTGGACTACATGAAAAGAGACATAAAGGAGCTCTCAGATTATGTAGCCAGGCTGGTATGACCCTGACCCTGAGCAGTATCCTACCTTTACCAAGAATGATGCCACAATACAGAGACAAAATGATCAGTTTTAATAATTGGCTTAATTTCTGGTGTCATTCTAAGGGGATCCAATGTCTGTCTGCCTGGAATGACATGCTTGACAAGCCACGCTGCTTCGCAAGGGACGGCTTGCACCCATCACCCCTGGGTTTCCGGATATTGGCAAAGGCTCTTGCCACCCCCATAGTGCCTTTTTTAGACAAGGCTCAAATTCTAAACCCACCGCCCTAGAAAACAATAATGGAAAAAAACTAAGGGTAATGCTGCTCAATGCCAGAAGTCTAAATCTCAAGATGCATGCCCTCGAAGCCCTCCTCAGTATGGAGAACATCGATGTCTGTGCTGTGACTGAAACCTGGTTCAAGGCTCCTGAGAGCACCACGGCACTATCAGGTTTTACCTCATATCATGCGTTCCAGCCCCAAAACCCGGACCGTACCACAAATGGAGGGGGTGTATCCATATTCATCAAGGATACCCACACCTCCAGGCTGGTGGCAACTCACGAAGCATCAGAGACCATTCAGGTGCAATTAACCATAGGCAAAACTGCTCTACAGTTTGTAGCATGTTACAGGCCACCCTCTCAAACTCAGGAACCCCACACAGCCTTCCTGAAGACACTGGAGAGTATAAATGTCTCTCCAAACACCATCATATTGGGTGACTTCAACTACCCAAACATAGACTGGGAACATTACTCAAGCCCCAATACCCTAGCCCAAAGGTTCCTGGAGTTCATAAACTCAAATGCTATGGAACAACTTGTCACCATTCCCACAAGAGGTGAAAATATACTAGACCTGATCATCACAAACATGGGGACAAAATGCTCCACACCGGAAGTATATCCCTCGTTGGTGAGATCAGACCATAAACTAATCTCACTGGAGATCCACATCCCACCCCACCCCCAACAAAAGACCACAGTGAAGAACTTCTCAAAGCCAACTTCACACTTCTTAAGACTGGTGTGGTATCCTTCAAGGCCCCTGAGCCATTGGAAACCACAACCCACGCTGCTGAATCCCTTACAAATGCTTTCTACGAGCACCTCCAGGATTGCATGGATCAAGCAATCCCAAATAAAATCAAGACCCTTTCCACCAAAGGCAAGCGCCCGATTTGGTGGACCCCAGCCATAAACAAACTTTACAACAAGAGGAGAAAGCTACTACAAGATAGAGCAAAATCCCTAAAAAGGAAGACATCTCTGATCAATACTAGTAAAAAACTACGATCACTCATAAAATCATCCAAGGCCAACTTTGAGAGAAAAATCGCCAAGGACTCAAAAGACAATCATAAGGCCTTCTTTAGCTATGTTAGAAATCTGGGTGGAAACTCCCAGATATGCTCAGAATTAGTCCAAAATGATACAAAAATCACTGAACCCACAGACATTGCAAACATATTGGCAGACAAGTTCAGTGAAAATTTCTCCCCTCCCTCCCCCCCAAAAGGAGAAATATCTATCCCAGCAGAGTGTAGCCTCCCAGTCATC
>NC_056744.1:862768812-862798812 GCF_019279795.1 Protopterus annectens
GACATATAGCTGCAGCAAAGTAGGCAAGATGAACATGTCATGTAACACAACCATGAGAACTGTGGGTGACACAATGAAAAAGTTGGGGGCCTTCCCTCGCACTCCACGTACGTATGTACTTACTGTATGCCCACGTTATTTTTGAAAAACAGGAAACACCCTGCAAAAGTGAATAAGCATATTCACATGACTTGAGATCTCATAGTAAGGGTTTCTTGCAAAAACACTGGGGTCTGCACTGCTCAGGTGCTGTGATCAGAGAACCTGCATTCCACATGCTGTGATCAGAGAACCTGCATTCCAGGAGATATTTTTAATCATATGGTGTTTCTGTAAGGTATAATGTGGTCAGGGGTTTGAGTATGAGTGATTATTTTGTCCTGTGCAATTAGGTAATGAGTTTCATAATGAGTGGTGAAGCCATGAGTCATGAAATCAAGTTCTCTTATCCTATATATAGTATGGGATATCTGTTGTATCACACAATCTTGACTCGCATATATTCCATTTATCCTTTACTTTTTTCAGTTTAAGTCTGATTCACATTGTGATGCAGTAATTAGATTCCTTAGAGGACCACTATGGGGAAAAAATTTAAAAAGATATATTTTTTTAAATTTTCCTTGAGATTGGCTCATTGCAACCTGTATGCACCAGATAGAAGTAGATACTAATAATTTTATTCATTTTGTAACCCTGACTGACCTCCTGGGGGCAGACATCCTGATGAGAGTTTAGGGAAAATCTTCCCTGTAATACACTGTGAGTCCACTGTTTCTGAGAATACAGTGCCCATAGCTAGGCTGTCATATAAGACTTCCATTCACTTAGAATGGAAGAAGAGGAAAGAGCAGCTAAGTTTGACAGGCCTCAGGAAAAGTACCATTTACTGTCACACAGTGCCTTTTACAAATGTGTTTCCTAACGATGTGTTACACATTCTGTGAAAAAATCTTCCAGAACTGCCAGCTCATTGCTGAGATAACAGAATTTATTTAGACATTCAACTTTGATCTGCTTCAGTTTTTTTCTCAATTTACTCCTCCCATATTCCCACCCACTGTTAGAAGAGTTTCACATTTCTTGCTCTGCTAGGTTCAGCTAATTTGAATGACAATACACATCAAACAGAGTTGCTTGCAGACAGCCAGGTGTGCCTCTGAAACTGTTCCCTCCTCTCTCTTTTTACTGCTATCATCTGAATAGCACTTTCACAGTAAGTCATGGCAGAAGTATGCTTTTAGCAATCCTTAATTTTAAGGTTTTTAGGTATTCCTCTGAATATGCCCATAACATACACGGATAACAATTGATCTGGGCCACTGACAGATTTTGCTATGACTGCAAATCCATACTCTAACCAAAATGAATATTCATATTTGTCTTAAAAAGAATTGCAGTCCTTAGCATTTTTATCCATTAGGCATGCCACTGATGTGTCCTTCTGTTTGTAGTTACTACTGCTGTTGTGTGCACATATTCATTGCTGGTATGATGTTTTTGAAGCCACATAGTATATTCTTTACTTCATACAATGCAGTGTCTACTTACTGTTTTTGCTCTCTCAAATTTGCTTTTTTGCAGGTTGCCACACCATGCTGTTCTATTCATCAGCATATAGAAATTAACACTTTTGTCCAACAAGCTATACAAACCAGACTACCTACAACTGTATGGTTTACACAACACTCATTTTTTTCTGTAATAACTGTTGCAATTCAATTATATGAATTTAGTTCTTACAGCAGGGATCAAGCATGACAGGCCCTCTATCCCAGGAACATCAACAAAGAAAATGAGCTGTCAAACACTTTCGTAGGATTATATATAGACACCAACTAATATGTATAACAGGGTTGGGTATGACATTGGTTTTATTAAAAAATAGGGTACAAAGGGCAAACATTCGGTTTTAAATAGCTGATCTAAAACATCAAAGTACTTGCAGGTCATTAACTGTATAGACAGCCCACGGCAATGACAAGGGCTACAAACACAGAAAATAAGACATTCTGTAAAGTTAGTATCCAGAGCAATTTTGTAGATTATACATTTCAGCTATATTACCATCTGCAAGTGCATAACTTGTGAAGCCTGATGAGTATGAGTCTGGCTTTCACTGCAGGAAGGGGCAAGCTGATCTAACAGGTATCATGCTGAGGAGATGACTTTATTATGCAAACATCATGACTATTCAGTGATTAACTTCAATGGACTGTTCATCAACACAACACGAAGAAGGTCTGATGCATATGCGTGGAAACCCTAAGTCACAGACAGACAGTGGCTTAGCAAATTCACCGGAATCTTAACAGCAGCAGCATCAGAGGAGGTATAACCAGATTCACTTAGGAAACGTTTTTTAAACCGAAGAAGAAATGCACATGCCACAATATAGAGACAAGATGATCAGCTTTAACAATTCGCTTAATGTCTGGTGTTATTCAAAGGGGATCCAGTGTCTGTCTGCCTGGGATGACATGCTTGACAAGCCACGCTGCTTCGCAAGGGACGGCTTGCACCTGTCACCCCTGGGATTCCGGATATTGGCTAAGGCTCTTGCCACCCCCATAGTGCCTTTTTTAGGCAAGGCTCAAATTCTAAACCTACCACCCTAGAAAACAAAAATGGGAAGAAACTGAGGGTAATGCTGCTCAATGCCAGAAGTCTAAATCTCAAAATGCACGCACTCGAGGCCCTTCTCAGTATGGAGAACATCGATGTCTGTGCTATAACTGAAACCTGGTTCAAGGCTCCTGAGAGCACCCCGGCACTATTAGGTTTTACCTCATATCATGCGTTCCGGCCCCAAAACCCAGACCACACCACAAAAGGAGGGGGTGTATCCATATTCATAAAGGATACCCACACCTCCAGGTTGGTGGCAACGCATGAAGCTTCGAAACCATCCAGGTGCAACTAACCATAGGCAAAACTGCTCTACAAATTGTAGCATGCTACAGGCCACCCTCTCAAACTCAGAAACCCCACACAGCCTTCCTGAAGACACTGGATGGTATAAATGTATCTTCAAACACCATCATATTGGGTGACTTCAACTACCCGAATATAGACTGGGAACATTACTCAAGCCCTAACTTTCTAGCCCAACGGTTCCTGGAGTTCATAAATTCAAATGCCATGGAACAGCTAGTCACTGTTCCCACGAGAGGAGAAAATATACTAGATCTCATGATCACAAACATGGGGACAAAATGCTCCACACCGGAAGTATATCCCTCATTGGTGAGATCTGATCATAAACTAATCTCACTGGAAATCCACATCCCGCCCCCACCCCAAACAAAAAAGACCACAGTGAAGAACTTCTCTAAAGCAAACTTCACACTACTCAAGACTGGTGTGGTATCCTTCAAGGCCCCTGAGCCAGTGGAAACCACAACCCAAGCTGGAAGCCCTTACAAATGCCTTCTATGAACACCTCCAGGACTGCATGGATCAGGCAATCCCAAATAAAACCAAGACTCTTTCCACAAAGGCCAAACGTCCAGTCTGGTGGACCCCAGCCATTAACAAAATTTACAATAAGAGGAGAAAGCTATTACATGATAGAACAAAATCCATAAAATGGAAGTCACCCCTGATCATTATTAGTAAAAAAATACGAGCACTCATAAAATCAACTAAGGCCAATTTTGAGAGAAAAATTGCCATGGATTCAAAGGACAATCATAAGGCCTTTTTCAGCTATGTTAGGAACCTGGGTGGAAACTCCCAGTTATGCTCAGAATTAGTCCAAAATGATACAAAAATCACTGAACCCACAGACATTGCCAACATACTGGTAGACCAGTTCAGTGCAAACTTCACCCCCCTCTCCCCCCCAAAGGAGAGATAACTATCCCAGCGGAGTGTAGCCTCCCAGACATCTCAAATGCGCAGGTGAAAGCTGCTCTCTCTAAAGCTAAAAACACAGCATCAATGGGACCGGATGGTGTCCCCAGCTGTGTGCTACACGAGCTAAATGAGGAATTAAACCCGCACATAAGGCAGCTGTTTAATCTCAGCCTTACCACAGGATACGTGCCCAAGGAGTGGCGTACGGCAACTGTGGTCCCACTCCACAAAGGCGGTGCCTCTATGGACCCTGGTAATTACCGCCCCATAAGCTTAACAAGTCTAGTCTGCAAAGCTATGGAGAGGATCATAATGGAGCTCATAAACAAAGATATAGGGGACTTGCAGACATTGGACCCGACCCAGTTTGGCTTCGTCAAGGGTAGATCATGCCTTTTGAACTTGGTCGACTTCTTCGAAACAGTCACCAAGGCCATTGATGAGGGAAAGGCAGTCCATACAGCCTACCTTGACCTTCCAAAGACTTTCGACACAATACCCCACTCGGGTATTGTAGAAAAACTTACCAGCTTAAATGTAAACCCATATGTCACAAGATGGGTTGCAAACTGGCTTAAGGACAGAACCCACAGGGTTAGAGTTGCTGGCGCTATGTCAGACTCCAAGCCAGTCACAAGTGGTGTCCCACAGGGCTCGGTCCTTGGCCCCCTATTGTTCGGCATCTACTTCTCAGAAGTACAGGCCAACATGGGAGGACTTTGGCTGACAAAGTTTGCAGACGACTGCAAACTGGGCACCATAGTGGAAAGTGCATCGGACACGGATATCCTTCAGAAGGGACTCACGGAAACAGATAGCTGGTGCCAGAGCCATGGCCTGAAGTTAAACGCCAAAAAATGTATAGTCATACCCTTCGGGATAAACAAGGTAACCCCAAGCTACCATATAGGTGGCAATCCACTAAGCACAGAAGAGGTTATCAGGGACCTGGGGACCCAGGTTGACAGTGGCCTTTCTTTTGACACTCACGTTGCTAAAGTGGTTAGAAAGACCTTCTACATTGCCCACCTGATCATGAAGGGATTCCATCCAGATCTAGTGAGGTCATTGTTCCCCTGTACTCTTCACTTATCAGACCAATGATTGAGTACAATGCCCCATTCGGGATGTATCTCACCCGACATCTGCAGCAATTGGAGAGACCCCAAAAGTTCCTCACCAAAAGGATAAAGGGACTCCAAAATCTGTCATATGCTGCCAGATTAAAGAAACTCCAGCTCTATTCAGTCGCATACCGTCTGCTCAGAGGTGACATGTGCCTGACATACAAGGCCATGTCCAACCTGGAATTAATGGACATGCTTCACCTCAAAAAATCCAAATCCACCAAAACCACTAGAGCAAGCGACTTATACCTTAGCACGGATATAAATAGGATGTGCTGGAGGGATAGATTTATCACTCAGAGACTCCCTATGCTGTGGAATAAAATCCCGGTCCATGTGAGGCAGAGCACCTCACTGGCTCTGTTCAAGAGAAATATTGACCTGTGGATGGGAGATCGTAGGTTTATCCCAGGAATCATCTCTGTGTCACTGCTGGACAGAGGCACAACAAACTAATGGGCACAGTATTTTTTCATATAAGGGGTGGCGTAAGCCACAAAACTTTGGGCTAGGCTTATAAATGCCTTAGGGCAGATAGCCTAGTATAAACCTATGAACCTATAAACATCAATAATTACCTAGTTCTTCTGTCGCCAGTTACATTTAAGCATAGACAGCTCACCAGAAAGTAGCTACAATCAAATGGACAGCCATATTTCTGTAGTTACTATTCCATGATACCATCGGACTTTACATTGGTACACCTGTAAGGAAAACAGTAGACCGTTTATGAAAATCCCAAAGTCATGTCAAGAAATGGATGGCAGCCATTATGGGTGACACTGACTATTGTTCACACCGTACTCTGCCACTTTTATACAACTGAGCAATATACTGAAGTGCAGTCATCAGAACCGCCCTTCTCTCTGCAGCAGACCACATAGAAGTATCACTCTGACTTCCATGTGCAGTTTATATCACAATGTTTAATCTCAGGTTTGCCCCTTCTGGAGAATGAGGTGATGTAGATGGAAGTGGTGCAGTTCCCTGGTTATAAACCATATTACCCACAAATTATCTTGTTCAATTTTTGTCATTCTCCATACCTATAGGTTGGAGGTGACTGTCATCTATTTCCGGGCAAACCCTTGATGTCCTCTAGCATTCCACAATGATGATGCATAAGTTAGTTAATAAAACTGTAAAAATAGCATTTCTTACTGACTTTGTACAAACGTTATTTTGAGTGACAAACTGTATCTACCTCTCACTCACAAATCCCAGTAGCTGCCATCTGAGCATTGTGTCCTGACATTTTTTTCTCGTACATACCATGGCAACACCAGCCATTGAAAGACAGCTAAAACTGTAGTGAGTCATTAGCTGGACAGCAATATTGGGCATAGGTAGAGGAGGTGGAAATCGATTGCCTCAATCCTGAAATGTGCAGTACCCCCCTGTAGTAAATCGTATTACATAAACGGAATTACTTTTTCTTTCTTATTCATTTTGTTTAATAACTGATCACTCCTGTATTCCTGAAGTCAAGGACTAATGAGTCTAAACCTAGGTTAGTTGCACATAAAAAGTGTGTGTGAGTGTGTGTGTGTGTGTGTGTCTAAATTAATACACAAGTGCCTATGATGTATTACTTCTATTGCTTCATCTCAACTTTTATTAGAAAACTATACCTGCTAATAAGTAAAGGACATGTCCATGTTGGCTTTTTACTCGTCAGTGTACCATTGTGTGTCTGTAAATACAATTATTAAAAAAATAAAAACATGGAAATAAACCCTGTTGTAATCCGCAATGAGTATTATTTTTTGTGTTACACTGCTATTCAACTTTTGTAAATGACTTGCATCTCTTAGTCTAACTGTACAAAATTATTATCGAACTGCACACGGATGCCATCTTTGATAATCTGACACTTCTTACTTGAACAATAACATTACACTGATTATGTATTACATAGGTTCGTAGGTAGGTACTAGGCTATCTGCTCAAAGGCATTTATAAGCCTAGCCAGAATGTGTTGTCTTACACCGCCCCCTTACATTAGTTCCCTGTGCCTCTGTCCAGCAGAGCCACTGAAATGATCCCCGGGGTAAACTTTCTGTTTCCCATCCACTCATCAAGGTTTCTTTTGAATAGTGTTAGTGAGGAACTCTACCTAATGTAGATTGGAATCTTGTTCCAAAGCATGGGAAGTCTCTGGGACAGGAATTTATCCCTCCAGCACATCCTATTTATTGCTGTGGTGAGGTTTAGATCTCTAGAGCGTGTGGCTCGAGGGAATAAGGTTTTCTTTAGGTGGAGCATGTCCATCAATTTTGGGTTGGACACACTCAACTTGTTAACATCAAAAATCTGGACAAAGGCCCATGAAAAATAGGTACAAATCTGTACGCTGATTAACATAATTTGCATACATAATTATGTAACCACACCCACTCCAGTGGAGTTGTGGGATACCACAATTCAAATGCAAACTGAAGAACAGACAACGAAAATATGGCCCCAGAGTCCCCCTGCAGCCACTCCAATGTCCTGTTACTTGGCTGTTTTGCCCCATTTACCATAAACACTAATGTGCATACTGCTTTACTTCTACAATAGCACAAAAAATAACAAACATCTGCTAAACAAAGCAATACATTCTCACAATGAAAATAGACTTCGTATTAAAACTTCTCTATCCTTGAAATTCACATTCATTGAAACCCATACGCAAAGAAATTGCATCTAGCCAGTGGTGGATAAAGATTATCTTTGGACTGTTTTCAAATCACTGACCCCTTGCACATGAAACATGCATGATACACCTTCCTGACTATCAAATTATATTCCTTGTATAATACAGCACACTTGTTACAGCATTTTAAATTTATTGTTTTGAATATTTTTCCAGTAAGCAATGAAACAAAATGCATGAACCAATAACGACAAAACTGCCCAATTCAGAACATCCAGAGGAAACCCAGACAGGACATACAGACTCACACAGAAGGCACTTCAGCTGAGAATCGAACCAGAGAACCTCTCACTGTGAGGCAACAACACTATCACTGCGCCATCCAAATTCTAAGAGGAACAAACCAAAAGTATGAGCCAAGCATTCCAAACATTCACACACACACACACACACACACACACACACACACACACACACACACACACACACACACACAAAGTGGCAGAAATAGAAATTGGTTCTGTAATTCAAATGCAGTGTAACTTACGTAAGGACCTGTTCTTGGTAAACCACTTCAGCAATAAATGATGGAAAACTTAACTGGTAAATTCACACACTTCAAATATGAACAGCATGGTTCTGTGAACTGAATGGGACTGCAGCAGCAAAAATAAAGCAGTAACGGATGCCTGCTCAACAACAGTTTGCAACATACCCCCAATGAATAAATGAAGTGGCAGAAATGGAAATGGTTCTGTAATTCAAAATGCAAAATACAAACCTGTTCTTGGTAAATTATTACCCTAACCCCTCTAATTCATCAGTAAATGTGCAGCATTCATCAATAAATGTGTGGCAAATGGAAAATGTAACTGGTAAATTCACACACTTCATCTGTGAATGGAATGGGACAGCAACAAAAGTAAAGAAGTAATGGACGTCAGTAAAGGTTTTCTTACCAATAACTGACATCAGGAAAAGTTTTTCTTACCTATATATATTATCTGTATGCTCCATTCTCATGCACAACGTGGAAGTTTTCCTTACCTAGACATGGCACACACACACACACACACACACACACACACACACACTCTCTCTCTCTCACACACTCACACACACACACACACACACACACACACACACACACACACACACACACACACACAGTGTCCACATCCTGTTTGTCTCTGTTCTGCCGGAACGGCAGAAAGTAAATCCACACACCTACCTTAGTGTAATTCCGATGACAAAATCCACACACCCTAGTCCCTACCTTATGCTACTGGCTCTGCATGGCAAAATTGTTCTGCCCGAACGGCAGAAAGTAAAGAATGGCTTCTGCATGGCAAAATTGTTCTGCCCAAACAGCAGAAAGTAAAGTGCATCCTGTCCGTGTTCTGCCCAAACAGCAAAAATTAAAGTACATCCACAATCTTCTTTCTGCATGGCAATTCTGCCCAGATGACAAAAAGTAAAGTAAATCCCGAACGGCTTCTTATGCATGGCAAAATTGTTCTGCTTGTATGGTTTCTGCATAGCAAAATTGTTCTGCCCAAATGGCAGAAAGTGAAGTACATCCCTGTCTGTGTTCTGCCTGACCAGCAGAAAGTAAAGTAAATCCTGTGAAAGTAAAGTAAGAGTGGTAGCTTAGTAAATAACGGCAATCCTATTCAAAAATGCGCGGCATGCTGAGAGAGCTGATGTCATCGAGCATGTGATCACGTCACTCTCGGAAGCGCGAAAATTTAAAAAAATAGATCCGAAAAATCTGAAATAATGGGGTGCCAAATGGGAATCATGGCGCCCCATTATTGGGAGCCCAAAACTCGGTAAAAACGGAGTTATTCGGGATGGTTGAGAGGTCTGGCTGGACATGGCCTTATATGTCAGGCAGACATCACCTCTGAGTAGGCGGTATGCAACTGAATACAGCTGGAGTTTCTTCAGTCGAGCTGCGTAGAGCTTCTGTTTGAGGCCAGTGAGCCTCTTGGTGAGGTACTCCTGTGGTCTTTCCAGCTGTTGCAGGTGTATTTTAAGGTACATCCCAAATGGGGCATTGTACTCTATGATGGGTCTGATGAGTGATGAGTAGAGTGGCACAATGACCTCTTTTGATCTGGATGCAAACCCTTTTGTGATTAGGTGAGCCACATAGAAGGATATTCTAACCACTTTGGCAATGTGATTATCAAAAGAGAGATTACTGTCTACTTGGGTCTCCAGATCCCTTATTACGTCTTCCGTATTTAGGGGCCTACCAGCTATGTGGTAGTTTGTGGGTACTTTGTTTTTTCAATAGGGGATTAAAATGCACTTTTTGGCATTTAGCTTGAGGCCATGATTTTGACACAAGGTATCCTTCTCAGTGAGACCCTTTTGGAGGATATCTGTGTCAGACGGAGAGTCAGTTATAACCCCTAGTCTGCTGTCATCTGTGAACTTGGTCAGCCATAGTCCTCCTGTGCTTGTCTGTACCTCAGAAGTATATGCCAAACAGGAAGGGTCCTAGGACTGAGCCCTGGGGAGGGCCACTTGTAACCGGTTTAGAGTTGGACCTAGCTCCCGCAACTTTCACCATTAAGGGGCCCTGTCCATGAAACAGTTGGCAACCCATGTCACCACATATGACCCTCAAAGACTGTAGTCCATCACAACTCCAGTGTCATGCATTGTGTACAGACAAGCCAGAGCCTTTCACATTGGGTTTGACAAGAGATAAATAATCTAACACCATTACAGATACATAAACAATTAGAACTTCATTATGTAATAGGCTTGGTCATAACTGTCATCAGTGCAGATCAGCATACCATGTAAGCATGTTGTACATCACATGCAGCAGTACTATCAAAGAAATGGAACAGAAGACAAAGCTGAATGCCGTAAGCATGCGGGGTGATACCTTAGTCCACAACTGTATGTGATGTCTGCTAAGGGTAGCATATAGACAGTGAACAAGGGGATCCAAGCACAAAGCCACAAAACAAGGCTAGAACCTTTGGGACAATAAAATCAAGATGAAACACTGGGATATGTTCAGCAGATATGAAAAAAGCCAGGAAAGAACTTGACCTTCAAGTCCATTTTGGTCTGCAAACAATGGAGCAGCACCACTCATTTCACAGAGACCAATGATGCCAATACATTGGCCCTGACAAATGCAGAGTAAATTGTATTTTATACAATGACCCCCCATTAATATTCCTAAACGTGCACACTGATTCGTCAGCATGCATGTAGTAAATTAGAGTTATAGTAATGGAAAAAGATCTGGTCACCCAGACTTTTTCCATTAGTATAACTCTTTTTTTTTTTTACAGCAATGGAGAACGCAAGATCTCCGTTGCTTTTACAACCTGTCTCGCTATGTTAAACGAGTTTAACATAGCGAGACAGCTTTAAAAAAAGCAACGGAGCATCTGGCTATGTTAAACCCATTTAATATAGCGAGACACTTTAAAAAGCAACTGAGATCTTGCTTTCTCAGTTGCTTTTTTCAAAACTGTCTCGCTATGTTAAATGGGTTTAACATAGCGAGACAGCTTTAAAAAAAGCAATGGAGTTCTCCGTTGCTTTTTGTTAAAGCTGTTTCGCTATGTTAAACCCATTTAACATAGCGTGACACTTTAAAAAGCTGTCTCAGTATGTTAAACCCATTTAACATAGCGAGACAGGTTGTAAAAAGCAACGGAGATCTTGCTTTCTCCGTTGCTTTTGCCCACAGCTCTGATGTACTGCGTAAGTGTACGCATGCGCAGTACATCAGAACTGCCACAGAATACCAGACAGCTGCGGAAGGGCAGCAAGGAGGCATTATACAATGCCATTATTTAAGAAAAGTAATTATTTTTTTTTTCTTAAATAATGTCATTGTATAATAGCAATAACCCACTTCTGGGTGTGGGTAATGCTGGATATACCCACGGTTTTCTTTGTTTGGCCACTCTGGCTTTGCCTTTGTGACAAACCACACCAACCATGGGTAAATCCAGCATTACCCACACCCAGGCGTGGGGTTATTGCTATATTATACCATGACCCCCATTATTATTCCAAAACTTGCACGCTGATTGGCCAATGTGCCCATTGTAAATCGAGTTATATTAATGCAAATAGGTCCGGTCGCCCGGACTTTTTTCCATTAGTATAACTCTCTCTTTAAAACACTGTCTCGCTATGTTAAATGGGTTTAACATAGCGAGACAGCTTTAAAATAAGCAACGGAAATCTCTGTTGCTTATTTTAAAGCTGTCTTGCTATGCTAAACCCATTTAACATAGCGAGACAGGTTTTAAAAAAAAGCAACGGAGAAAGCAAGGTCTCCGTTGCTTTTAGTTCGCTATGTTAAATGAGTTTAACATAGCGAGACAGTTAAAATAAGCAACGGACATCTCCGTTGCTTATTTTAACTGTCTCGCCATGTTAAACCCATTTAACATAGCTTAAATAAAAAGCAACGGAGATCTTGCTTTCTCCGCTTTTGCTCACAGCTCTGATGTACTGCGCAGGCGCAGTACATCAGAACTGCCGCGGATGCCAGACATCTGCGGAAGGGCAGCAAACAGGCATTATACTATGCCATTATTTAAGAAAAGTAATAGTTTCTTTTCTTAAATAATGTCATGGTATAATAGCAATAACCACTTCTGTGTGGGTAATGCTGTATTTACCCACGGTTGGCTTTGTTTGGTTCCTCGGGCTTCGCCCTCGGGACCAAACCACGCCAACCGTGGGTAAATCCAGCATTACCCACACCCAGGCGTGGGTTATTGCTATAATATCTCAATCTAAGGAAATCTGAACATATGTTAGTGAGTACTTTCCATAGATTTTTAATGACTTTTTGTATGACCTGACTATTTTGTAACTGTAATTTGTCACTTTTGTAAAAGTACCATGATGCTAACATTGACTGACAATAAAATTATATTATAGCTATGAAAATGGACCATACTCTTGGAATCATGAAAGCTTTGCATATGAAGTACTTGTCACCCAGTTTGCAATCATCACATTTTGCCATTAAGGGCATGGTCCCCATTTTCATATCTGAGAACAACAGCATGAACTTTAGTGGCTCCATGCAGATACATTTTAGACAGAGTAAGACTGTTAAAAACAATGTTGAGGAACAGGTAATCCCCCATCAATGACCACCATAATCAATGATTAAGAACTGAAATTGTTTTAGATGGCAATTAATCTAAAATGTATCTGCTGAATGCTTGCAGAAGGTCAAGAAAAAGCAGCTTTACAATCCTTAGTTGGCTGAAAATTAGAGATTTAAACTTGTTAATTATTCTTCCCTGATCATGGTTTACCAAAAGGGAATCACTGCCAATAAGCTTTGCGTTTCTGAATCAGCAGTGAGCATTAGGAATTTTTCATTTTTCACCATAGCTATATATATATATATATATATATATATATATATATATATATATATATATATATATATTTATATACATATACACATATACATACTCACACACACACACACATACCAACCAATATATACATATGTGCACATACCTACATTATATATATATATATATATATATATATATATATATATATATAAAAAATCACACATACACACAAACATTACACAAAGTCCCCATTGACTATGATGTTAGCAGATGACATTGTGATCTGTAGTGAGAGAAGAGAACAGGTGGAGGAGACTGGAGAGATGGAGTTATGGTCTAAAGAGAAGAGGAATGAAGGTTAGCAGGAGTAAGAATGAATATATGTGTGTGAATGAGAGGGAGGGTAGAGGAATTGTGAGGATGCAGGGAGTAGAGTTGGTAAAGGTGGAGGAGTTTAATTGGGATCAGTAGTTCAGAGTAATGGTGATTGTGGAAGAGAGGTGAAGAAGAGAGTACAGGCAGGATGGAGTGGGTGGAGAAGATTATCAGGAGTGATTTGTGACAGACGAGTACCTTTAAGAGTGAAAGGAAAGGTCTACAAGAGGGTAGTGAGACCAGCTATGTTGTATGAGTTGGAGACGGTGACATTGACAAAAAGGCAGGAGTTAGAGCTGAATGTGGCAGAGTTAAAGATGTTAAGATTTGCACTGGGTGTGATGAGGGTGGACAGGATTAGGAATACGTATATTTGAGGGTCAGCCCAGGTTGGAAGGTTTGGAGACAAAACCAGAGAGGCAAGATTACGTTTGTTTGGACATGTGCTGAGGAGGGATGCTGAGTATATTGGGAAAAAGATGCTAAGGATGAAGCTATCAGGTAACAGGAAAAGAGGAAGGACTAAGATAAGGTTTATGGATGTGGATGAGAAGGGACATGCACGTGGTTGGTGTGACAGAGCAAGATGCAGAGGACATGAAGAAATGGAAATAGTTGATGCACTCTGGTGACCCCTAACAGAAACAGCTGAAAGATGATGAATTTATATATATATATATATATATATATATATATATATATAGATATATATATATACACATACATACACACACACACACACACACACACACACACACACACACACAAAACCATTATATATATATATATATATATATATATATATATATATATATATATATATATACATACACACACACACACACACACACACACACACACACAAAGAGAGAGAGACAGATGAAGGCCATTTAGCACAGGAACAGCAGAGAAATTAGGATGACAACACTTAGAAGGAATAAACACAAACATCCAGATCACAGGGAATGGGCTATGGCTGTATAACAAGAAAATGGTGTAAAGCGTTAGGATTTGGTTTTAAGTTGCGACTGAGCTGTAACATCTAAGTAGAAGCAAACCTGCAAAATTAAAAAAATAAAAAAAAAATAAAAATAAAAAATAAAAAAAAACATGGTATCAACAATCGACAAATATTCTCAGAGTTTCCCAAAACCTAAGGAACAATGAATTATGCAGAGTAGACACTTTTGATGTATCTTAGCATCTGGAAGTGCAGAACATCTGAAACCTGATGAACAACGACTCTGGCTTTCAGTACTGGAGGGGTCAAGCAGAGCTACCAGGTATGCTGAGGTGATGCATTAATTATGCAGACACCACACCACGACTCCTCAGTAAAAGTTGAATGGACTGTTGAGCAACAGAAGATGAAGACAAAGGTGTTATTCATATGGGAACCCTAAGACACAGACAACAGGATTACCATTTACAGATGAGGTAGGAGAAGAATCACAGGCAAAACCAGTTTTTACACTGAAGATGCACATTAATATGCACATGGTGCTTGTGACACAAAACAGTTTCATTAAAGTATGAACCGATCACCAGAAAGTAGCTCACATCACAGTTACATCCATACCTGTGCAATCTCTATTCCACCGGCCAAGAAAATGTAGGTGCATTCAGCAGACAGAGATGTAATGCATTATCAGATTCTTGTTACAAGAGAAGAGCTTGCATGATAACACTATAGAATTAATAGCGATCACATGTGATATCAGTGTCATGCTGTAACATCAGACTAGCTTGAAAACACAATAGAATTAATAGCGATCACATGTGATATCAGTACCATGCTGTAACATCAGACTAGCATGATAACACAACAGAATTAATAGCGATCACTTGTGATATCAGTACCATGCTGTCACATCAGATTAGCAATTACTCCTTTCATTACATGTGTACTTACTGCAAATTCCAACTGGGAACAACAGGTGAGAAATACCTCAAGCACGCACAATTCAAAGCAGACAAATACACCTAGATATGCTGAGGAAAATGCATTTAACCTTCCTAAACCATAAAGACCTCCTAGATGAATAGTACACATAAGAAATACCCTCAGCAGCCCCAAATGCAATCTCAAAAAAACACCCACATCAACACATAGAGGTAGAGGCTCCATGACATGTAGCTCTAAGTCCATAAGTCAAGTCAACATACAATCGAACATTCTAGTAATTGGAGACTCCATCTTGAAACACACTAATGCCCCCCGCCACCACCCTGAGTAAGGAAAAAGTTAGTCAGTTGCTTATCAAGGACTAGTATCCTCCACAATTATGCATGCACTCAGGTCACTGGATTATAATTACGAATGTGACTAAGTCATAGTCCATGTGGGAGTAAATGACCTGTGATGTACCTCCGTAAAATATAGGGACAGAGACACCATACAACTCTTGCAATATGTCTCAGGATAGTATGAGCCTAGCATTGAGCAGCATTTTACTTTCTCCAAGGATGATGACACAATACGAGCAATAAATAGAGTATCGACTTCAAAGTGGCATAGTTTCTGGTGTCATTCTAAGGGGGTGCAATATTTGTCAGCATGTAAGGAGATGGTCAACAGACCATGCTGCTTTAACAGGGACTGTATGTACCTCTCCCCTCTATGCTTTCGAATATTATCTTAAAACATTGTCTTCCCCCATAGTGCCTTTTTTAGGCAATGCCAAACAGAAAGTACTTCCAACATAGCAATTCAAACCAAGAAAATCTCAAGTTATTACTGCTCATTTCTCAGAGTCTAAACAAAAAACGCCACTGCCTAGAAGGTCTCTGTACCCTAGAGAAGGCTGATATATGTACAGTCACTGAAACATGGTTGAAAGCCACGCAGAGAACACCAATAGTGCATCGTTATAATGCCCTGCACACATTTAGGCCAGCTACTTTACAGGCCGGGAGTAAAGATGGAGGCGTCTCTATTACATAAAACAGGACAATGCACTTGAGCTGCTCCATGTTCAAGTCAACATAGGTAAAATACAATACCACTTTCTTACAAGCTATAGGTCCCCCTCTATGATCCAGAAAAAAGTACCATGTATTTAAACTTATTAGAAACACTAACCATACAACTCGATACCATATTTATGGGTGATTAATTACCTAACTATTAACTAAGAATCCTATATGACAGCAAATGTACATGCAGAGATTCCTGGATTTTGCAGACAAAACTCACTGGATCAGACAGTCAATACATAAACCGGTGTTGCAACCATACTGGATCTGGTCCTTACTAATATGGAAGACTGCTGCACACCCCCCACTGTAATGCCTTCCCCAGTAAGGTCACACCAAAAAATGGTCTCCTTTGAAGTAAAAAAAAAAAAAACCTCAGATTCTCAGCTAAACATGGACTATCCAGGAACTATTCTAAGACTAACCTCCTCCTATCAAGTGAGAACCTTGGAACATTTCAAGCCCCTTTAAAGCCGAATTATACTTCTGCCTGTGCAGAACTGTTGACAAAAACACTATACAAGCATGGTTGAATCATAAAGTCAATTGAAATGTATAACAGGAGGAAGAAAATGATGGCAAAAGTTAAGAGGTACAGCACCCAGCAGGATAAAAGCACTCTCAAAATAAACAAACAACTTACAGGACAAAAAGGTATACCAAAGGCAAATTTGAGGCAAGTTTGCCATCCCAGTCCATCAACCACCACCAAGCATTCTTTAGCTATGTCTGCAACCTCAAAGGCAATTTGTATGGCTGGCTACTGACAAATATAGCTATTATGTTATACGTTTGAGTTTGGTTATTAAGGTCGATTGTAAATGTAGTATAGGAGAGGCATAGAGAAGGGCAAGGTGAGAGGAATGCTTGTGCCAGAGATGGTTTAGAGTCAGAAGAGATTTTTTTTTTATTTCTATAGAGAAGTCCCAATTTTTGATTTTTTTCTTTTTTTTTAAAACACCATCAAATATGGAGGTCAAATTTTAATTGGTCATCATTTGTGGTGCCAAGGCGCACAGTGTGGAATTCAGCTTTAATAATCATGTTGTCAAGAGATGAGATGGTGAAGGTGGTCTTATGATGGGTGAAAGATGTGGGAATAAAAAGGAGTTTTTTTTTTTAGGGTTGAGATGAGTTGTCATCAGTTATCCATTTTTTGATGGTGTGAAAGGAGTTGTGTAATGGAATGACGGTGGGTAATATCATCAGGGAAGGAAATAAGAGTAGAATTGTCTGTGTATTGTACAAGGGAGGAGATACTATGTACAGGATGAGTGGAGATTTTTAGTAAAGATGTTGAAAAGAAGGGGCCCTAGAATACAGGCTTGGGGGACTCCTGTCTGGATAGATAAAAAAGGTGAGCAGGTGGTTTGCCATCTGACTGACTGTAACCTAGGCCTTGAGAACCAGAGGATAGTGGAGGTGGAGTGGTTGACAGATTAGAAACTTTCTTGAAATCTTTAGAGAGGTCTAGGACAAGACAGGGCACTAGTTGATTTTTGTCTCTAGCCTCTGTGACAGTACGAGTGAGAGACAGAAGGGTAGTGGAGGTACTGTGATTTGGCCTAAAGCAAAGTTGAGTGGGGGACAGAAGGTTTTCCTGAATTAGGTATTTGAGAAGCTGACTATGTATGCATTTTGAGGATTTTAGAGAGGAGTAGGAAGAGAATGGCTATGGGTCTAAAACTAGGAGGATCAGTGGAGTTACCACCTTTGCGTAGTGGTATGATGTGGAAAGACTTCCAGATGTCAGGGACAGTAGATTCTTGGATTGATCTGTTTACAAGTATTGAGACTGGGAAGGTTATATAGGCACCTGTGAGTTTAAGACAAAGGAGGTTATCAAAAGAGGGGAAACAGGTTTTAGTTTAAGCAGAAGAGATTTTATACAAGCAATGGGGACTGGTTTAAGAGAAATGGGGTGGCACTGGAAGAAGAGGGGGGGGTTATTTTGGTCAGTGTGGATTAGTTTGTGGATAGAGTTAAGACGTTTGGCAGTTTCCTGTTGAGTATTGTTAAGGAATGGATTATGGGTAGTAGCTCTCCCAGGATGGAGGATTTTACTAATGGTGTGCCTGAATTTTTTTGGGTTAGAGTGGTTGGTGGATTGGGCCTCACAGTAGAATTTGTTTTCATTGATTTGACTTTTTGTGAAGTTTCCAAGATTTGTAATTCTGGAGTAGCGTGGTGGATTTAGTTTTTAGCCATCGTTTCCAAACACACTTTCATACTCTTTCATTAGGGAAACTTTTGAGACAGGGGTGTGGTTGCCTTTAATCAAATTTTTCTTATCAGTAAGGGAGTTTACAATACTGTGGAAAGTATGGGTAAATTAAAGAAATGGATTGTTGAACATAAGAGCAGCTGGGTCATGAGTGTTATTGAAGGTTTCAGCATCAAAGCAGGAAAGGTTCCGGCAGTGTCTGTAAAGGTGGGACCAGGGAATTTGAAGAGAGTACCTTCACATAAAAATAGGGACCTAGTCACTTGGAGTCAAGTAGAGTGCTTGGGGATAGGATAGAAATTTGGATTGGAAAATCAGGATCAAATCCAGAATAGAACTTATCATTGTTTTGTTTTATTTAAGTAAGTGGATATTCAGTTAGTTGTTTGAAGCCATGGAGGTTAATGCTAAGATTTGCAGAGCTGATTGAAAAAAAAACTTGACATCACCTAGGATATCTGTCTCATGGGGTATATGGAGTGAAATCCATGACAAGACTACTTCAAGGATGGGTATACAGATGGCTGCTATACATTTTTTTTGGGGGGGTTAAAGTGACAATTAAAAATAAGTAACTCAGTTGGGAGGAAGTTTGGGAGAGGTATAGGTAGGGGAAACAAGCTAACTTGAGATGCTTGGAGTACAGGATTGCAACCCCTTCCCCTTTCTGATGAGCATCTCTTGATGGTAATAGTTACATCTGGGAGGTAAGATTTCACTGTTGAGTTGTAAGGTTTTAGCCATGTTTTGGATAGTGTCAAGATATGTGGACAGTGATGGGCTATCAAAGAATGCAGGTCAGTAGTTTCATTAAGTAGACTCAGTATATTCACTGCATAGATAGTAAGGTGTTTGGTAGTGGAGTGGAAAGTGGGGGAGGTTGGTGTAAGGTGGGTAGAGGGATGATGGAGAGGTCTGGAGAGGTGGGAGGGGCAGGATTGGGGTGATGTCCGCATCTAGCGAGTGTGTTGTTGAGTAAGCATACAAGGACAGAAGTAACAAGTAAAGGATTTGTACTTCAGCTGAGGGGAAGTAGGAGTGAGTAAATATGAAATTATGGAGTTGTGTGTAGAAGATATTGTACAGACAGGGAGAGATTAAGAAGGGTATGGGGGATCCTTTTGGCTTGCTGCATGTGTAAATGTGGGAGATGGTTAAAGGTAGAGGTTTACGTGACAGGAAGTTTGGAATGCAGGGTAGATGAGTAGGGAGGTTGTAAGGTAGAGACTGACTTGGAACATGCTATGGAAGGATGTGTATGACAAGTTAGGAGGAGGTGTAGTTAGGTATGTGTAATAATGAGAATGTTACACAAGTTTTCAGTCAGACAAACCAATAACAGATGGAGTTAGTAAGAATGAAAGTGGACGAGAGTGATCAAGACTATCAAGGTGGGAAGGTGGTTATAGGAGGGGTGGGGGGAGAGATGTTGGTATGGGGGAACTGTATTAAGAGATGGAAAGAGGTTAGAGTTGGGTGAAGAAAGCTTTAATTGGATTAACTGGGTACAGTAGGTAAGACTGAAACAAGGTTATGAGAGTATAAACCTAAGAAAGGTGGGTGAGAAAGGGGTAGGGGAGTGGAGTAAGCCCGAACAAAGCGAGGGCAAACGGAGTGGGTAGAGCCAAGATGGAATTGAGCAAAGCAGTACAAAATACAATCAGTTAATTTACATTATAAACTTGTGTCTTAAAAGTGAAAATAAACAGTTTACTTGGGAACTGATTGAAAAAATAGCAAACACAGCCTTAAAGTGAAGGAATCTATTCTTGGGGTAGAACAGACATTAACAGTCAAGTTATACTTTGAATGCATAGAAAGAGGTACTAGAACCAAGAAGAGTTGTTTTGTACAGCTTGTGGAAAGAAAGGATATATTTCTATGAATGGTGGTGAGAAGAATAGAAGGAATACAACATAAAATACTAGGGAACAATATTCTATTAAGAAGCTTCTTGTATAACGAGGGAATACCTAGATGCTCAGCTGCCGACCAAAAGTGGTGTGCTCTCCAGCTAAAAGAAACAAAGCAGTAATCTACAAGAGTTTGTGTTTGGCTGAAGTCTAAAGATCTAGGGAAGGTTCCATAATACAGGTTTCACTAGAATAGCATCCGGTGGTTTAATGATTGTAGTATGCTAAAATAAACAGTACCTTCGGTCTAAAGCGGTACACAAGGCAAAACACTCAAGTGTGGAGAAGCATTGCTACACTCTACATGGACAGACAGTTGATGACCATGACATTTTGAACATATGCAAAAGGTACAAAAGTACTTTACTATAAAATTCATCCAAAGATCATATTATAAATGGCATTTTGGCACATTCAAATCCTGGCTAAAAAACCTTACAACTAAAATATATTAAAAAAAAAAATGCACAGATGAAAAAAGCACACACCACCTCATAAGCAGTCTCCAGGAATATATCTACAGAAAGTGAGGTATTAAATGTTTTGGCAGTAGTGGGCAGCAAACATAATTACCCAATGTTACACCATCTGGAAGAAACCATACAAATACAACAGTGAATAGAACAAACCTTATGAAAAAGAAACGAGTACAGCATTTAAAAAAAGATGAAGAAAACGTACGGTTTGTAAGGCTAAGATTAGGAAAAAAAATGCAAAAAACTTTTCCAAAGCACAGCTCGTACCAGTAGAGGTCAGGGAGACAGAACTACAGTCAAAAGCTTCACTATTGAAGGCATATACACAGTTCAAAAGTTAGCATCTTTTCTACACCGCCGCAAACACCACCAGCCCCATTTACTGCAATTAATTGTATTTCACAAGAAAACTGCTGGCTCAACTAATTGCTTGAGATCACAAAACAAGACAAAGGAATTCAGCTTCCTCATATTACTGCATTATATACATCATGCACGATGTTCATCCTTTTTACTGCATGAACAATTCAGAGCAAAAAGCTGGCCACAACAACGGTGAAGTACAAGGGAACTGTCATTCTTCAGTTTAACAGTGAAACCTCAAACCAGTTGTTAAGTCACATATCATTAGACAGATGGAAGTTAATGTAAAAAGTCCTTATAACCACATTTTTATGTTTGGGACTCCTCTATCCACTCATTTTTAAGATAGCAAACTCAAGCGCTCACTTCTTTTCAAATATGCATATCCCTGACATAACCATTACAAGGAAAAGGGCTACACAAAACATCAGCGTTTAACTGCCCTACTATATGTACTCCCTCCCCTTTAAATCAGGATATGTTTCCCCCTCTTCTTTTCGTTTAGCTTTCCCTCCTTCATACGTTACAACTCCACTACGGATTTTTTGTTTTATCCCAAGTGACCCCCATAAAACATCACATTTACTCTGCCAAGAGACAGTTCATTTGCTCCAATGCCCTCTTGCCAGTTTTATAAAAAAAAAAAAAAAAACGGGAAACTAAAAAAACTATATGAAAGACAGTTAGTTACCTGTAAAAGAGTGCAATTCTTGACGTTAGTTTTAAACATAAATAAGCAGCAACTAATGCTAACAACTCTTATCGTCGCATTTCAAATGTAAAGAAAAAATGATCGAACACATGTAAGCAGCAACAGCTGTGAAGGCTGTTGTTTCAACATACCTGAAATAAAGAAAAGCAATCAATTTCCAACAGCAAACCTAAATCCACAGTTGGAGGCTATAGTCCATCAACAAAACAGATGGTGCCAGCAACTTGAGAGAAACTAATAGTTCCTGCTGTTGCACGGCATTTGTATTACAGGTGCAGGAGGAGTTCAAAAGAACTCTTGAATATTTAATTACAATGGGCGTTTTTTTTTTTTGGGCATGAGGACTGAAAAGGGCTGTCCTTGAGCGTTCCCTTAAAAAAAAAAAAAAAAAAAGAAAGTAAACCCTGGACGTTATTACTAATGCATTAATGCATTACAGTGCCCACACATTATAAACGGAGCCACGAGACAGTTTGCAGGCAGGAAAATGGATCCCAGTAACGAAGCTGCAGGCAAGGGGACTGAGGGAAACAGTAAAATTGTTTTTTTTTTTTTTTTTTGGCAGTACTAGTTTTACATGATGCCAATGTCAAAAGATAGGGGAGAAAGAGATGAAGAAAATGAGGAATCATATAGAGAAGCATGTAGTGGTCCTTTAAGCTGTCTAATGAAAAGGGAGTTATGTGATTCCTGTAGCTTCTTGTGTATAGGCTTTTTGTGATAGGTTTCTCTTCTAATTCTAATGTGATTTTTTACAATATTTTTTAAGCTGTCAGTTATTTTTTTGCTCCTTAGCATCATTCTTACAGCAGGAACCCCAGTACCCCCATCCATCACTGGGTCTACCAATCCCTCAACTTACTTCCAGACTGACTCTGATTATGTCATGGGGCCAGAGTGTCCAATTAGGGTATCCAGGGGGGGGGTTGTCACTTATTGCATTAGCTGAGGGATTTTTTTTTTTTTTTTATGACTTACCCATAGTTTTTCATCCCTGCCCCCTGCAATCACCTGCTGACATCTGGGGGCTTCTCTGCTCTAGGGACAGGACCTCCCCTCAGGGACTGCCTTAGGTGAGTGCCTTCACCCCCAGGATGGGCATATCCATCCCTCCCTGACAGCTCCTCAGATGCCTAGCTGCTAATCAAACCCAGATTGTTTTAGCCATA
Source organism: Protopterus annectens (assembly GCF_019279795.1). Taxonomy (NCBI): domain Eukaryota; kingdom Metazoa; phylum Chordata; order Ceratodontiformes; family Protopteridae; genus Protopterus; species Protopterus annectens. The sequence goes on from NC_056744.1 coordinate 862,792,016, forward strand.
TTTAGGGATTTGTTGCTGTACACACCTGTGCTGTTTTCCTTTCAGGTAAATTTTTGATATTATTTTAGTCCTGTAGTGAGGATTACCTTATTTTTTGTAATACATTTATGCTTTTAACTAGTTTAATATCCTTTGGCTTCGTTATGTTACCCCATGTTTGCAATAGCCTCTCTCTCTGCACATGAGAGAGTTCCTCCCTGAAAACCTTAAAGTATACCTCAACAAATGTGTGATTAACCATAAGTGCATTCCTGACACTGACAATTATCTCTGATCCAGAGGAACTAGTTTATTCATATCATTAGAAGGGTGATGTGGCTAAACTTCTTAATGACTCTCCAGATGTAATTCTAGTATAAACATACGAGTCCATGTGTGATTGGGTGTGTTATGCCAGCAATGTCATTTTCTTTTTGGATGATTGTGGTCCTATTTTTATTGTTATTGTTACTTTATTTTATTTTGCCTTTGCAGGTTGTGTTATCTAGGGGCTGATTTAAGTTGTATAGTTATTTAAAGCATGTTTAAAGTTTATTTTAGTGCATGCAGTGTGTGTATTGGTTTTGTTTATTTATTTATTTTATCTTAACCATAGCTGAGATGCATACCTCTCAACTGTACAGATCTTCGTAGAATTTTCAGATTTTTACCTCATATTTAGTCTATTTTTCATAAAAGTGTGTTTTCTGGCAAATTAGTGGCAAATCGTTAAGGATTGAAGTTAGAAAATAATGGCAGGCATTTGAGTTATGGACTTCATACCCTTCATGCATGCTAATGCTAAACCTGTTATTCTATCAACTTTCTAAGTTTGTAAGAGCAGTATTTAAAAAGTGTGCCTATTTTTGGGCCTTTATCCCACTTTTATTTATGGTTTTATCCAGATTTCTTGCTCTAACAGGTTGAGAGTTATGCTGAGATGTGGTTTTAGATTAAGGATTTTGATTGTTTGAAGTATTTCATTGTGTATTGGATGTGGATAAATGTGTTAATGATGCTCATACAGTGTTCATATATAGAGGTAAGTTCATCCTGAAATGGAAAACATGGATTCTTACTTTATTTGATGGTAAAGCATCATATTAGCAATGGAAAATATCAGATACCTACAATTTATGTAACTGTTCTCTATATTTAACAGAGCTGATTATGTTGTATTAGTAAACAATTTAAAAAATTTGGGTTTGTCCTTTCAACATATTTAATAGATAGGGCAGTGGTTAATTAATAAGAAATGTCTTGTCTGCTGTGGCTGAAGCTCTGGTAAAACTTCAGGCTCTGGACAGAGTATGCCACAGGGATCAACCTTTGGCCCTCATCTTTCCAGTCTGTACCTGTCAGAAATTAAGATGCCAAAATGTAGTATATTCTATTTCCTTTCTGCAAATAATTTAAAGGTCTGTCAATGTGTTACAAATGGGGGTGACTATAAAACTCTGCATACCTGCCTGGATGATTTAAAGTACTGGGCAAAGTAAAGTAATAATGTTGTAAATATCAACAAACAAAACTAGATATGCTTTGGAAAACCTAGGTCAGAGTATGTGTCAGTACTACAAAATGAAGTAATGGAAAATGTGTCATTGGTAAAGGTCCTGAGTATCCTTGTAGACAGTAGGTTAAACTTTAAACTACATATGTGAGAACATAGTCAAAGTTTGCTACTGGATTATAGACTGAATAAAGAGATTTTGAAATCTACACATGTAGATTTTTTTTAAATCCAATATATATGTCCACAACTGAGTAGAATTGAAGTATGGCAATATTGTATAACACCCACATCAAGTAAACTTGAGATAGTGTCATAAAAAAATACTAGAATAAGTGAGGTGTGTTCAGTATTGAGGTATTGGAAAAGACTGAACAGAGTAGATGTTTAAATGTGACCTAATATAGGTATTTAAAGCTTCCAGAGTTGTATATTTAGGATTATTTGTACTTAGTAGGAGTGAGATTCTTTGAAGTTAAGGAAATGACAATGAAACAATAGAAACATTTTTTGCTTTTCTAAGAGAGTGGTGGGCATTTGGATCTCACTTCCCCTTCGTATGAGGAAAAGCAAAACTTAACTTTGCCAAATTTAACTCACATTTAGATGAGTTTTTTTTGGTGACAGGCGTTATGGCTATTAAAAAGGCAATAAGGGCTTTCAGCCCATGACTGAAACTGACTCCATCAGTTTAAGAAACAAAAAAACTATAACTAACTAAATAAGTAAACAAACAAATGCAGAGACAGAAGGAGGGACATACTGTCTTGTGTAGTGAATTGGCCTTAATTTATACATAGACAGCCCTGTAAGCCCTCAGTGGTACACAAAATGCTTTGCACTTCAGCAACAAAGAAACTGATTTTTTTTTAGTTGCAGGCTTTTCATTGCCTTTAGTGCCATTTTCTATTAGTTTCTCCATTGAGAAATGCACACTTTCTATTTATATTTCCAAAAGATGTGTGAAAACATTTTTTTCCTGGGACTCTGGGGACTCTACATCTTGAGATGACAGTTATTAATCTCATAGGATGGTACTAGGCTATCGGCCCTAGGGCCTATGCAAGCCTAGCCATAACAATTCCCTGGATATTTCTTCCCACAATATTTACTTCTCTGGACCCCTGTCTAGCAGGGCGACTGACATGATCCCCGGGGTGAATTTCCTATCTCCCATCCAATCATCAAGGTTCCTTTTGAAGAAGGCCAAGGAGGCGCTCTGTTTTACATGTATGGGCAGTCTATTCCAGAGTATGGGGAGTCTCTGGGTCAGGAACCTATCCCTCCAGCATGTTTTGTTCATTGTGATGACAAGGTTTAGATCCCTGGAGCATGTGGCTCTGAGGGATTTGGATTTCTTTAAGTGGAGCACGTCCAACAGCTCAGAGTTTGACATGACATTGTATGTTAAGCAGAGATCGCCTCTGAGTAGACGATATGCCACAGAGTATAGCTGGAGTTTTTTTAGATGGTCAGCATATGGCATCTACTTTAGGCCTGTGATTCTTTTAGTGAGATATTTCTGTGGCCTTTCCAGCTGTTGCAGATGTCTTGTGAGGTACATACCAAACGGGGCATTATACTCTGTAATGGGTTTAATGAGGGATGAGTACAGTGGGACAATGACCTCATTTTTTCTGTATGAAAAGCCCTTAGTGATGAGGTGTGCCACATAGAAGGATTTCCTGACTGTTGTAGCGATGTGGTTATCGAAAGTGAGACCACTGTCCACCTGTGTCCCTAAGTCTCTCATCACACTTTCAATGTTTAGTGTACTGCCACCTATGTGGTAATTCATGGGTACATGTTTTTTTTTCCAAAGGGGATAACTATACATTTCTTGGCATTAAGCTTGAGCCCATGGCTCTGGCACCCAGACATCTGTTTCTGTAAGGCCCTTTTTTAGAATATCCACATCATTTGGGGATTCAATAATGGCTCTCAGTTTGCAGTCATCTGTGAACTTTGTTAGCCAGAGTCCCTTAGTGTTGGCCTGTACGTCATAGAGGTAGATACAAAACAAGAGTGGTCCCAGGACTGAACCCTGAGGTACTCCACTTGTCTCACATCATTATTGAGTAATGTAGTTGAGCTTCTCAATAGTCTTCTTGGCTAAAGGCTTAGAAAGAACCTGTGAATTTTTCAAACCTATAAGCATTTTCTATAACTGTGAACTAACTTATTGAGATCAGCTGGATTAAACTGATTTCTGCAGCCAGACAGCTCATCAGATTTAAAGAGGCATGGCTTTCATGGTGTAAATTGACTAGTTACTTTGTTGAATATACCCCCACCACCCAACTGTTAGCTAGAGGGTTGAGCAACCATGGATGTTAAGACTTGTACCTTGTTAAGCAGATCTCTGTTCTTCAGAATATTGTCAGATGTATTTTCTATAAAGCTCCAACTGCGGTGGTGGTGCTGCGGTAGTGTTGTCGCCTCACAGTAAGACGCTGTTCAGTTCGATTCTCCGCTAGAGCGTCTTCAGTGTGCAGACATGTGTGAATGGGCGTACCTTCGTTGAAGGTTGTGCGTCAGAGCTGGAAACTTGGTACGTAAAAATCTACTGCCAATCATTGGCGGACTGGAGTTCCACTGTGACAATCCCTAACCGGGAAAAGCCGAAAGACACAAACATTTTCTACAAAGCTCCAAGTTGCTCAAACCTATTAAAAATATGGTAGAGCATTTATCCATCTCCATCTTGGAAAGTTTTCAAAGCCTACTTCCTTTGACATATCCATGTTGGGAGTACATATATATCTTACAATTTCATAATTTCAGAAAATCTGTTCTAATATTTCATGTCCTGTAATCCTTGTCCATCAAGCTTTATTTACTCTTTATATTGGATCCAAATCAGCAGAGACATAGCTGGTTCAGCTATTGCCTTGCCAGTTCCACAAAGTTGTGCCTCACCCTCTTAGCTATTCAGGTGTAGAGTAAAAAAAATGTCTGCTACTTCTGCTGGCACAACAGTCAGGTGACCAGATACAGTCTCCCTTCCTCTTGCCCCAGAAGCCAATCAGGTGCCATTTCTGTGCCCTGCCCCCAATCCTCCTCCTTCCTCACATTTTACATAATTAAAAATATATATATTTTAAATTATAGTAAGTCAGTTGCTACAGTTTATACCTCATACAAAGCACTACAGTGCACAGGTTTTAGTTAAAAAAAAGAAATGCAGCAAGCAGTTTGCAACAATGTAGCAAGCAGTTACAGTACTCAGGTTTGATCTAGATGCAGTGCTGGCTTTTAAAAGATGATATGCATTAATGAGGGATTGTGATTGATTGACCATGCTCCCTAACACTTTGTGCCTGAGGCAGTTGTCTCCTTCACCCCACCCTAGCTACAGTTCTGCAAGTCAGAGTGAACACATATCTCTGCCAGTATGGAGGTCAAATTCAGCTTGTCTTTTCTAAATTTGTCAGTAGTGATTACCTTGTCAGTGGTGCTTTTTCCATTGCATGAGATTCATCTATCTTTTTTTTTTCTAAAGACTCAGTAGACACTTTTGTTGTTTTGTATTGAAGGTGAAGTTTTCTATTTTATTGAAGGACATCTTTCTCTTATGTGGTACCATGCACCTGCTCCCTCAGCTGTTTCATTTATCCCAGCATTCAGTACTTTTGTACTTCTAAGTTTGTAGGTTTTCAGAAGCTATGGAAGACTAGACTTCATCTTAAACTTGTACCACTTTCAGAACACTTTCCCCCAAACTCCATTTTCCATTACCTTTTCTCAAAACTCCACTTCCATTATTCAAAGGATAATAGGAGAATATTGGGCTTATCGCCCTAGAGTTTTTTTAAGCCTAGTCAGACATGCCCCAATTTTCCTAATTATCAGTGACCATGGGCTAGAATTGCTTTGGTATATGCTTGTGCCTTAGGGCATCTACAAACTGCCCCTGTCCCTAAGGGCCACAGGCGACAAGCCAGGGATGAATTTCATAGGATTCATAGATAAGTACTAGTCTAGCTGTCCTTGTGGACTATTTATGCCTAGCCAGTTTCCCTTCTTGTGCTGAAATTAACCTATCCCATTTCATTATAGATTGGTCTTACCCATCCCATGGTCGATAGTTATATATTACCTGTCATGAAAATAACTGGTACCATACCACTGATAATTTGAGGGGACCCATGCAATGGCATAAGGCATTTAAGAGCTGCCTTTGTCCATTAGTAGTACAGGGGGTAGTCATGGGGCATATTTTCTTATCTCCCATCCATATGTCTAAGTTGCGCTTGTATATGGTCAAGGATGAACTTTGTTTTATGTGGTTGGAGAGTTTATTCCACAGCAGCAGTATCCTCTGCAAGATATACCTGTCCCTCCAAATTGTTCTGTTGATGTAACAGAAGAGGTTTAGATCCCTAGAATGTATATTTCTGATGTTATTTCACTTGCTGATGTGCAGTAAATCCATCAGTAATGGGTTAAAGGATGGTTTTTATGCCAGACACAGGTCATCTGTTGGCAGTCTGTGGAATACCAAATATAGTGACAGAGCTTAATCTGTCCATATAGGACATGTTATTTAGGCCTTGTATCCATTTAGTAAGGTATCTGTGTGGGAGTTCCAGTTGTTGTATATGTCTGGACAGATACATGCCAAAGGAGGCATTATATTCAATGATTAGCCTAATGAGGGCAGAATAAAGGGGTAAAATTCTTTTCAATTCCAGTAGAACTTTTCAGTATGAAAAGCCAAACTCTTGAATTTCCGTAGCATATTTTGCAGTTGACAAATCTATCACTTGTTTTATAAACCTTTGACTTTTCCCTTGCTTCTTTGTGATAATCAACTGCTCATTGCAGTTTCATGTAAACTGCCCTATAAATTATGCTAGAACAATGCTGCATGTGTCTTACTGACCTCCTTGGTCTTTAAAATGGTTTGGCCTGATTTTCTGCTTCCAGAATGTCAGTGGGCTAGACTGTAAAAGACTTTCTACTTTTTTTTTTAATTTCTCCAAATCTTTTGGGTTTCTAATACCATGATGGGAATGGACCCCATTCGTAAGTCAAAGTAAGATTAAAGCTCATGAAATTAGTATTGTTTAGATTTGTGATGTCAACCAGAAGGGTTCTTCTCAGCAGCCACAATGTACCCAGTAATGATGCCTTCTGCAATTCGTACAGAGTTACATGTACTGGTAACATATCTAAATATAATTGTAGATTCTTTTTTATGAGATCCATTGCTCCTACTACTATTGGAACTGTCTGGGTATCTTTCTTCCACATTGCTGTCATTTCTTTCTGCAAATCCTGATATTTTATGACTTTGTGTTTC